>NC_047168.1:13610837-13630837 GCF_009819705.1 Hippoglossus hippoglossus
CTCTCCCTCGCTCGCCCGCTGCCTCCCACGCCTGTCATCTTTCATCTCTCCCTCTCCCTTCATTTTACTCTCTCTCTCTTCCACCGGCCATCATTTATGTCTCTCTCTTCCACCTCCATTGTTCTTTCACAGCATCTGCTCTCTTTCTACCTCTAGCATCTTTTATCTCCGTCTCTTTTCATTTTCTCCTCTTGTCTTTCTGTCTCTTTCCCTCCGTTTGCAGTCTCAGGTCTCTGCCGTCCATCTTTGGCCGGCTAGTCGCGTTAAAAGGAGCACGAACGAACACGAAACCTGAAACGTTAACTTACATCCAGGACGTTTTCAGGAGCGCACTTAAAATAAAACAATTTTATGACACGAACGTCCTGTCGTCATCACCTACGTGGGCTGCGTCTACCTGTACTTGACTCTGATTGGTTTGTAGACGGCGTGCGCGTTACGTGAAGCGTTTCATTTGGTTGCCATAGTAACATCATTATGGTATTACTACTAGCATCAGCACCTTCAGGCGCAGTACTCCACAGTACTACAGTACTCCACAGTACTCCACACTAGTTCAAATGAACGTCCTCGTGGTTCAAACATTATATCGTCGGAGATGAAGACTGCAGCTGCTTCGTCTTCTTCTTCTTCTATTGTTTAATGCTGTCTCTACTTCCTGTGATTGGTCCAAAAGTCCAAACTATCTAAAAAAATGTGGTTTCTGCTCGGACTACATTTTGGTGCGTTGGTCTGGATCGTGTCCGAGGAACCTTTCACACCTGAGTCTGAAGGTCTGAACCAAACCAGGTGTGCAAGAGCTAAATAGCTAATTTAGGCGCTGTACTTTCTGAGGTTTTAACTAACAAGAAATTAATTAAAAGTAATTTTAAAAACCAAAGTAGCCCAATATAAGTCAATTTCAAAAATGTATTTATTATTTATTTATCTCTTTACTGTTCGACTGACATTTAAAAACCATCAATAAATATTTCCAGTGAGTGTCACATCTGAGAAACTGAGACCAGTGAGTATTTGACATCCCTACTTTCATTATTTAATTATTTTTTTAATAATTATTATTAATTTTCCGTTGAATGACAAATCAATCAATCAATCAATCAATATTTTTGTTGTTATTAATAAACTGACATTTGCTTCTACTTCCTCTATACGCTCGCCTCTTCCTCTCGTTTTCATCTTCCTCCCTTTCTCTCACCTCATGGTTTCCTTCGTCCTCTGTCCCTCCTCTCTCTCTCTCTCTCTCTCTCTCTCTCTCTCTCTCTCTCTCTCTCCATCTCTCTTGTCACCACGTGTCCTCCTTAGTTTCTCCCTCCTTCCCTCCTTTCTCCTTCATCCTACTCCCTTGTTCCTCTCTTCATATCCAAACAGAGGACACAGACAATCCAATAAACGCCCTGGCTCTCAACAGCTGGAGTGTGTGTGTGTGTGTGTGTCAGCAAAGTCTGGAGTCAGCAGAAAACGAGGATGACACCCTCAGCGCCGGACAGGAATGTCACAGAAAAAAACAGAGGAGAAAAAAAGACATGAAGAAATAAAGAAGGAGAGAGAGAGAGAGAGAGAGAGAGAGAGAGAGAGAGAGAGAGAGAAGACAGATGGGAGAGATCGAGTGAGGAAGGACATGAGGAGAGAGAGAGAGAGAGAGAGAGAGAGAGAGAGAGAGAGAGGAAAGAAGAAGAAGAAAACTCCGGGGACTTAGAATGACACATGCGGTATTACTCACCGTCCTCATACATCAAAAACACACACACACACACACACACACACACACACACACACACACACACACACACACACACACACACTTCTTGTTGTGCACAAACACAAGGACATGAAAAGACGATACATCTCTCGCTCTTCATCCTGACATTAAAACCAACTTTGTTTTTTAACCTAAAAATATTAAACTTCAGAGGAAACGGGAGCGTTCCTCGCTTCTAGAGTTTTTTTTAAGTTGCGTGAAAAAACTTGAGAGGAAATATAAGAAAACATCATTGGTCGTGGCTTTGAAACCATCGTCCTACGTCACACTGTGAGACGTTCGTAAAGTTAACCTCGGACGAAATCTAGCATCTCACAATTACTCAGTTTAAAGCAGCACTATGTTACTGTTACTGACGATTAAAAAAATCTCGGATTCTGTCTGAGTCGACGAAGCAGATATTTACTGTGGTCAAAGATCAAAACAGGTTCCCCTCCTGACCACAGGGGGGCAGTAGCACACAGTTAGGGTTTTCGAAAAGAAGACGTCCGACTGTTTTTCTTCCAATTTTCAGCGTGAAACATTTAGTGCAAACAAAACCTCGTTTGACACGTAAACTGGGTTTTTCAAATTCAACCACACATGGTATAAATCCAACCACACACACACACACACACACACACACACACACACACACACACACACACACACACACACACACACACACACACACACACACACACACATCGAGTGAGAAGCTAAGCCTGGATCCTACAATAAGTCCAGTTTTATGACTAGTGTATAACACCAACAGCTGAATCAATATTAGTTTACACTGGGTCACAGTGGACAGACACACACACACACACACATACACACAGTGTTCTTTCCTTTCATAAACACACAATCTCCCAGAATATATTATTATTGCAGATTCACACACACACACACACACACACACACACACACAGATTAGCTTTTATTCTATTACACCCTCGTGGTAGGTCGACTTGGCCATGTAAGGCAACACACACACACACACAAACACACACACAGACACACACAGTTAACACAGTTAGCCATTACAGAAGTGATAACAGTAATGTAATAAAAACACACACACACACACTGAGCTGGTTATTATAAAAAATGATAAACATTCAAAGAGTTGTAAAGTTTTACAGTGATGAACTAACATATCAACTTTATTAACGGCTGACTGTCGTCGTTCTCAGGCCGCCGCTCCGATTTTAACGCTCCCATTTAAACCATTTTAATTCCCCCCCGTTTTCCCTCTTTTACAACAGCTGATACAGAGTCAGAAGCATTAAACTGCTTTATGGTGACAAAGTGACTTTAAGTGCAGAGTTTCAGAGTTGGACGTCTTTCAGCAGCGGGGACACTGGGGCCAGAGGAGGGAGGGGGGAGGGGGGGGGGAAATCAATAGTTTCTATTCATAATCACAGAAAGACGACGGCTTATCTGCAGATACTGAAACAGTCTGAGCTATTTAGAGGATCTGCTGTGATGGGAAAAAAGTTCAGAGTTTAATTTTAGAAGTTTAAACTCATTCAAAGGTTAAACAATCTGAAACTATTGCTAAAACGAGGTCTGCTACTTTGTTTGAGGATGTGTACGTTAAACACGAGATGAGTTAAACAGAGGATAAACGACTGTACGTTAAAACAGACGTAGACTCCCAGGTCTGGAAAGTGAAGCCGATGAGGGAGTGCCTGAAACCTGTATTCTCTCTAATGACCAGCAGAGGGCGACTCCAAAATCTAATCCTCGATACCGCCGCCCCACTTCTGAGCAGACTGGCTCCAAATGACGTTAAAATGGCGGCGCCTGTATCTAAGATATCGTCCATCTTTAGTTCCAGTCTGTGTTATTCGATTTTAATTATTTCTATTCATGTTTTATTTGTATTATCTGGTTACATTTCGTGATCTTTAATAAGAAACACTGCGAGTTCAGTCTACGGTGGCCTGTAGGCGACACAAACAGAGAGAGGGAGAAGTAATCTGGTTAATTAGAGAGAAGAAGCGTCCAGCGAGGAGGTAATATATCACCGCTCTAACTACTGGAACAATAAAACTGCTTTGTCATTTGATTTTTTTTTGTTCTTGGCATGAGGACAGGAGCTTTTCATGCGTCGGACTGTTGGTTAAATATTCATCCGGTGCTGTTGTTGGTGGTGAGGGGCCGGAGCAGGGAGGTGGTGGGAGGTGGAGCTCTGCTTCAAAACAGAAAGTAACGCCACAAAACAGCAGCTGGTGAAGCAATTATTGATCGTCTCTCATTGATCGGCGTCCTGCAGCCGGGATATCACGGTCCCACTGATCAATCGCTTCATTTAAAGAAGAATTTATGACTTTACTTTCTCCGCGAGGCAAAAACATGGTTTTAATAGAACGTGAACGTGGACGTGTCAGAGGAGTTTATAAGGCCGTCAGTCGTGTTTGATTACACACAAACTGTGGTTTTACGAGGCTGTTAACTCTGTTATCAGTCAATGGGACGAAGGAGGAGACGGAGATTTGACTTATTACTGTTGTTGTTGGGTCACGTTGCCATTTCAAAGTACAGCGTCCACTCTGTTTATGTCCGTCTGTCTTCATCTGTCGTTAAATCACAGTTTGAGCTTCTTCTCGTTTGACGTCGTCTCTTCACTCAGTTACGACACAAATCGTGTTTTTTACCGAAAAACCAACGTCTGACGCCGCGAGCGCCACCTTGAGATAAATCAAAACTCCCGAATAAACAGGAAGCGGAACGTTGTCATTAAATGTCAGTTAAATATCTGCGTTATTTATTTTAGTCTAGTTTTGTTTATATTTTGGCAAAATGCGGGAAAAAAAGCTGAATTAGCAGTTTGCCGCTTGTGTTTGAATTGAAATTATGAAAATACAGACGACTGTCACTTATTCAAACTAAAAAACTTTGTCGAGTTCTGGATGAGGAAGCTGCATTTTTCATATGATTTCTAAAACAACTAAATATAAAGAACTTAGAAATATATGAAACCAATAAATCAGTCATATGCTAATATATATATATCTATACGTCTAAATCTATATACACAGATATATGTGATGGGGGGTTTTTGTCTCTTTTTCTAGGAGACGTCCGAAGACTCAGGAAATCAACATGAAAATTAAAAATCTAATTTAATAAAGCTTTACCAAGTAAAACACTGGCTCTGATGAATGATACTGTAAAATATAAAATTATAATTTCATCAGTCAGGAGATAGGGGAAGGATAATCTGATTAATGCATCTGCCGATCACAGCAGTGGCAAAAATAAATAATTGCTTCCGTTCTTCAATTTATTGTAAAGTAAAAAAGAACATGGGAACGCTCCACCTGTGTGAGAAAAGCCCGTTTTCATGTTGTCGACTGTTAAAGTCATAAAGAGAAGACAAACAGATCTTCTGTACAAAGACCTGGAGTCAAACGTGAGTCAAAGAGAAGCTGCTCGGTCTCCGGCTCCACTCACACTGAATAAATTAATTCACACTGACGCAACGCTTCATTTTCAGGGGCCACCCAAGAACATTATGCTCCAAAACACAATCTATTTAATACAAAATGACACCGTTCCTGCCATCAGGGGATTTCAGCAGGTCTCCGAACCACCAGCGTTGTCATTTTGAATTAAAGGACACAAGGTGAGCCGGAGCACGGGGGTGAGAGGAAATGAAAATGTGAGCGCGGTGTGTGTCGACTATTACTCTGTCGGTTATGAGCTTAACAGTTTCTCTGTTCTCAGACGTCAAGTGAGATGGTGTTGATACGAGTTTTTAACTGAACACGACCTCGGCAAATAAAACACAAATACTCCACGAGGTAGAAATACCACAACGATGATTGATTGTATTTGTGTTTTTCCAGTGTCACGTCCGTCACGTGTTAGAAACCTCGTCAACGCGTCCGCTCGGTCTGACGTTTCGCTCGGGGGTTCTGTGCAGGTCTATCGTGAAAAAGCTAATTTATAGAACTTTTGAAAAGATAGAAAATAATTAAAAGGGTTTACATTTTTAAAGAACAAGTTTAAAAACGCTGTGAACACGAAGGAAAACATCAACAGAACAATAAGCAGCGGAGATTCGGCTGTGACGGCGTCATTTGCCGTCACAAAACAGGAAAATTATCAGTCGTCTGTGATTAATTGAAGGTTAACGCTGACTCCATTAAACGCACAGATCTGAGGCTGACTCAGCAGAATCCAGGGAGCGCAGCGGACTCCTCCACAACGACGGCTCCTAACGAGGAGGTTTATTAAAAAACAACGTTCGGTTTGTGAGGCTCGAGTCTGTGAAACGTAACCAGGCCATTTTTCTATCTTTTTTTTTTTTTTTTAACGGGCCGTCTGCTTCCAGGAAAGGGAATGACTGTCGGTGGCACTGAGAGATGATGTGTCACTGATATTTACTGGAAACACCGGTGAACTCAGCCGCTCGTGTTCAGTCGAGGGCTGAGACACAAACCAACACAGACGAGTTAATTCATGTGCAGATCAGAAAAGACGGACGGATCAAAAGATGAAGAGACACGAGACAAATGAAAGACGAGGAGAAAGAAAAACATTAATTCTTTGTCTTTTAACACGAGGGAATAAAAAGCTCATGTTGTGGCTCAGCAGTGTAACTAAGTACTTTACATACGGACAAGTTACTCAAGTACTTTTCTATCCATGTCCCATCTGCTAACATGGAGGAGGCTCAGTTTATGACCACCAGGGGGCAACACTTTCATATATTCTATATATTCAAAAATTAGCTCCCAATTTACCAACTACCGTAGTAGAAATGCTGCTTTCACATCAATGCATAAGTATTAAAATCCTCACATACTAATATTTGACTTTTAATCATAAATGCAGGACTTTTACTCGCAGTTAAAGATTCTTTTCACTGTTGTGTTACGTCTTTTATTCAAGTTAAAGATCTGAATTCTTCTTCTTCCTCTGCAGAGTCTATGGAACTAAAAGGAAAAGATGTCAAACTGGCACCGAGACGAATGAAATGATGTCAGTGTTTTAACAACGTCAGCGAAGGGACAAGTCACTGACACTGAGGCCTGAAGCCGTAATGAAGATGATGATGATGATGATGATGATGATTATGATGATTATGATGATGATGATGATGTATTTCTATGATTTCACCACAGGGAAGCTGCAGGTTTGATTGGCTCTGATCGGCGTGACTCAACCTTCCAGGAAAGGAGACGAGGACTTTGGACAAACAGTCACTGAACAGAACTGGGTTCACCCGCTGTGTTCGAATCGGACACATTCTGACGTCTTTAAGATCCTCGACCAGCTGAGACGTTACAGAAAAAACTCTGAGTAACTGAACTGAAACGAGATCAAGGCAATAAGGATTTGATTAAGTCGTTAATTTTTTATTAAAGTCTATTCCTAGCGTCAGTAGCGCCGCGGAGGAGGTTATGTTTTCACCCCGTTCTGTTTGTTTGTGAACAGGATAACACAAAAACTTCTGAAAGGATTTCCACGAAACTTGATAACAAGGATGGACCTCGGACAAAAAAACACTCATTAAAGTTTGGTGCGGACGCAGAATTGTTTGTTCACTTTCGTGAGACATGGCGTCTTTCAACATTTGCGTTGGTTTCTCCGAAAATAATACATAGACCTTCATTTTTAAAAAAAGTCAGACATATTTGGAGGACTGATATTTATGAGTGTGTGTAATTTGGTGCAGATCCAAATAAAAATCTACGTCTCGAGCTTTTAAATGTGGTTTCACAAGGGGACTGTTGGGCCTAATTAATATTGTTTTACCACCCAGTCTTACCTAAAACTCAAAAACACATGTGTACAGTTGCATTACATCTTCAGTAACATACATGAAAACATCATGTTGAAGTTCAAAGATGAAGAATCCTCTTTGATTCTTCATCATCTCCATTTAAAGAAGTTGCTTTTGACCTTGGCTTAAAATCATTTTTCATCATTTCCACTCATTTTATACTAATACTTTTTATTTTGTCATCTATTTGGAAAAGAAAAATACATTTGTAACAACACAAGTTATTGGTTAATGATTAGTATGGCTGGAAATACAGTATGTGGTCTATAGGAGAGGGAGTGTAGAGGAATGTGGCAGTGGCTTTTGTAGGTCACCCCAAACAAAGCATAAGGGAATGAACCACACACACCCACACACACACACACACACACACACACACACACACACACACACACACACACACACACACACACACACACACACACACTCACACACTACAGGCTGGCAGAGCTTCTGAACCCCCACAACTAATCTACAACCATCCCGTAAGGAAACAACACACTAATGAAACACACTCTCACACAGGTGCACAGTCGAGTCCACATGTTCCTTCGCACTCTTTCTTCCAAACACACACACATACACACACATACACACACACACTGAGGACGAGATCAAGAAGGAGTTCACATGAACAGGGAGGCCTGTGGTATTTGTTGGCCTCAAGTGGGTCACACACTCATATCCACACACACACACACACACACACACACACACACACACACACACACACACACACACACACACACACACACGACAAATAATCATGCAGCTTTCATCAAGGCAGGAAATGCTCCTTTTAAGCTCCATGTGTTTGAGTTAAAAGTAGTTCACACAGACACAGACACAGACACAGACACACACACAGACACACACACATCACAGACGGACACACACTCCTGTTCTTTTGACATACCGAAACATTAGCAAGAAAAACAAGCCTCCGTGCTCCAAAAACTACAAACATGGGCGAGATTTTACAAATCCTGAAAGAATCCAAACAACAACAGTGGAAAGATTTGTCTCTCACACAAACGAGAGATAGAGGATGAAGAAAAGAAGGGATGAGGAGAGGTAGTGAGGGAAGAGAGGAAAGGAAGAAAGAGGACAACTCAGGGAAATAGTAAGGAAGCAAGAAGGTGAGAATAAGAGAAGGAAAGGAAGGCAAAATAAAATAATCAAAAAGGAAGGAGAGAGCAGAGGATGATGAAAAGTAAAGAGTGAAAGAAAAAGTGAAAACAGAGGGGGGGGGGGGGGACAAGGGTGAATGAAATGATCTTGCAGAGAAGAAGAAAAGAAGAAGACAGAGATGTTTGACAGGCAAGAGAAATGGAGTGAGGGAGGAGAGAAAGAGGAGCAGTGGGAGGGAGTGATTAATGAACCAGGGAGGAGGAGAAAGAGAAGGAGGAAAAGATATTGTGTCTGTCCCTCTATTGTGGAGAACCAGGAGGAGAGAGAGAGAGAGAGAGAGAGAGAGAGAGACAGAGAGAGAGAAAGAAAGAAACAAAGAAAGAAAGAAAGAAAGGTAGAACAGGAGAAAAATTATTAAAGCATAAACAAACGAGAAAGTAAAAAAAAAGAAAGAAAGAAAGAACGAGAGAACAAACGAGAGAAAGAAAGAAATTACAAGATAAAGAAATAAAAGACAACAGAACGAGAAAATGAGAAGGAAAGAGAGAAAGAAAGAAATTCCTTGCATACAGACTCCGTCATAAATCTCTTCTTCCTCTCGCTGGGGTCAAAGGTCAGAGTGGAGATAACATCACTGTCGTCTGTGTTCGATAAAGCTTCGGCTGATTTGTCCGTAAAAAGAAAATGTTGTGAGTGAGAAACCAAGCTGTAGGAAAACCACACCCTGAGAGTGATTCAACGATAACTCCGCTGTGTTTTCTTAGTTTTCTGAAGTCGTTTCCTTCGGTTTCCCAGTCGTGACTTCTAAAAACACTGGACCTCCGACGGGAGTTCCTGATTGGACGACTAGATGTCGGCCTCACAGGAGGCAGCTAATATTTTAGCCTTGTTTGTGTTGGGTGATATTTAGGTGGAAGCAAAAATAAGGTCGAGGATAACCAAACTAAAATTAAAAACCTTACTGACTTAAATTAAAAAGTCCTGCCGGGTTGGAGGGACTATATCAGGAGTCTCCTCCATGTTCTTAAACTGAACACAGCACATTTAGCTGAACACTATGACCCCGGCTGAAGGAAATACCCTGGAGAAAATAGATGTTGTTCTATTTCAGGGTTATGAGCCTCACGTTGTAAATAGATGTCCAGCCCATTTCTAGGGAAAACGCTGCGTCTATTAAATATTGAATGTAAGTATCGATTCATAACTTGAAAATGCCCGTGTCCGACCTGACAGCAAAAATCACAACAAGACGACCGATTGTGTTTTATGGGAACCAGCGTCTTTGTCCACTTTAGCTGAGTGAGTTGACTTTATGGAGAAAGAAACTTGTTTAAATGTCGCATGTAGATGGCAGCTCATTGAAATTGGTGTTCCTCAGGGCTCCTGCTTAAGACACTTCGTCTTGTGTAAAGTTTAAGCTTCAAATTCAGTTTAGCCGACAGCAAAAAAAACAAAGAAATAAGATCAAATGACAAAGAGTTTCACAAAGTATCCACCCTGCTGAACGTCCGACTATCTGTCTGCCCGTCTGTCTGTCCATCTATCTGTCCACCAGTGTATGTGTAGCCGTATTGTTGATGTTAACACAACCTCAGACAGACTAATAATGGAGCAGCTGGAGCATGAAATCACATAGAAAGACAGGGAGAGAGAGAGAGAGAGAGAGAGAGAGAGAGAGAGAGCGAGCGAGAGAGAGAGAGAGAGAGAGAGAGAGAGAGACAGACAGAAAAAAGATGAGAGGACAGAGAAAGAGAATATGGGGACACAGAATGAGACCGATAAAGAAAGAGGGGGATGAAATAGACAGACGTGATGATGTACAAGTACAGAAAGAACTGAAGAGAGAGAAATAAGAGGAATAAAAAGGAGTGAGAGGTTGGGGGTTTATGGCATGGGTGAGAGAGAATGACACAGGGTCACTATGAGAGAGAGAGAGAGCGAGGGCGAGCGCGATAAAGAGAAAGAAGTGGGGGAGGGCGAGACACAGAGAGAAAGAAACAGACACCAAATTCATTGTTTTCATTGTCTAATTCGAACCACAGAAAGGGAGAGGATGGAGGGATGGGGGAGTGGAGGAGGGCGGAAGGCGGGGAGGAAGAGAGAGAGAAAAATGAGGAGGAACATGAGACGAGTTGAGAGATTCACACACATTCCTGCTTCGGTTCGAAAAGTTACAGACTGAAAGTGAAACGAACCGAGCGGAGAAGTTCTGAATCCCCACTGTGACTTTCTAAACTTTTCCATCACGGTGTTACTCTGACTGCGATAATTCAATTAGAACCACATTAAGGTTCTTAGCATTTCAACAATCGTGTAACCAGCTTATCTGACTGGAGACAGTGTCACTCCCAATCAAATCTGCCTTTATAGGACGAAGTGAAAAACCTCAGCGTCAGGTTGTTTAGCGAGTGGCTCCGGCCAATGACAGACATGAATATGCAACTAGTTTGCAACAGGAAAAACATTTTGTAGAAGATATTTATATTTATTTAGCATCCCTGGTTTTTTTCATCAAACTCCAGGAGTTCTTCTGTGGGGAAATGGTGAAAATGTCCTAAAACGCAATGTTAACATAAAGTGAAAAGAAAAAAATCCTGGATCCGCACCAGAATTCAATGGATCCTTCCCCTGACCCAAACAAAAACCTTCCACTAACTTCCGTAGTAATCTGTTTCTTAGTATTTACATAATCTTGTTCACAAACAAACAAACGGACAGGAGCGGTAAAAACCAAAATGCTTCAGAAGGGGTTTAAAGAGATGATGACCTTTTAACGGTTGATACATTTGAGATCTTAATCCTAATTTGAGGGATCTTAACCTATGTAAACTGGATTCTTCGTCGTCTTTGAGATTACTCATCAGCGCATCTCGACTCTACACTGGGTCATCTCCAAGTTTCCATCTTTTTCTTCTCTTTCTAATATACATAATCCTGTAAATGGAAACTTGACTGACAGGTGGTTGTCTCTAATAAAATACAGCTGGCGGCCGAGCAGCAGGTTCGAGGCTTGTGTCCGGCCCGTTTCCTGATGACCACTGTGTACTCTGTCTCAGTCCCAGGCTGAGGCTAAATTTACTCAGTGTGGGTTACATGCTGGAAAAAAGGTTAAGAGCTCCTGATATAGGCTGCATAAACACTCACAGACTTTATTTCTGCTCCGGGTGCACTGACTCTTTTTAAGAATGGTTTGCTGCTCTATTTATCCAGGAAAATGTTTCATGAGCATGTTTACGCTCATTTTTAACGACTTCCTGTTGCACATTCTCACACTCCCACACAGCCACAGAGCGCTGCTGCGCCGCTACGCTGCAGACAGCACCGCGAGCTGGGGGGTCAACGCCTCGTACCATGGCACATTGGTGGTGTTTATTAAGAAAGGAGAGGAAGTTTGTCGCAATTTGTTCCCAATCTGGATGCTCTGGTCTGGTTTCTTATCAATGGCCTGATCCGACGGGCAGCACAGTCATTCTCAAAAACTGCAGCTGAACATCACTCGTATCCATGTGAAGGAGTTCGTTCCAATGATGAACCGCTTCCTGTGGTTTAGGCCGTTTAGCGCACAAAAGAAAATATGAGTTTAAAGAGCTCAAAATTATTTAAAAACACAAGGTTCAGCCGCAGCAAGTAAGAAACGTCTGTTTAAGAACAGTATACGTTGTGAAACACCTGTTACTAATGTCCACGCTGCTCTGTATGAAGATAGCACAGAAACGACTTTAGTTACACTGTAGCTGTAACCATAGGAACGGCTACAGCTAATGTCCATGCTACACTGTATCAAAACTGTAACCATAGAAACGACTGTTGCTAGGGACAATGCTATTCTGTATCGAAACTAGCAACGAATTTAGCCAAGGTCTATGCTAAGCTATATCGTCGCTACAAACATAGCAACTTCAGTAACTAGTGTCCAAGCTACGCTGCATCAACACTGTAACCATAGAAACGACTGAAGCTACCTGTGAGTTACATTATATATGTTTCGCCAATTATTAATATTTGCTTCTAAGATACCGATGTTGTCAAACCTCCCTTGATGAGTCCTGGAGTTTCTTATTCTAACTTTGAACTGCTCCAAGAAGTATTCCATGGTACAACTTTAATTAAAAATAACTGTCGATAAGATCTGAGCAATAACAAATATGAATTATATGACACCGGAAAATCTGAATCAATGGAGGAAATCCACACCATTAAACTACTAAAACACAAAAAGTGGAGATGCGACTACTAGTCAGGACGACAGGAAAGTGACATAAAGGTGAAAACTGAAAGATAAAGTCGTATAATTTAAGTGGAAGCAAAACAAAATATAAATATTACATTCAGAGTCTGGATGCACTGTCCCGACCAGACACACACTTCTCTCTCACACAGTAGTTGTTGCTTACATAGACGTTCTCTCTGTCCTGTAAACTGCAATAAGCCCAAACACACACACACAGACACACCGTAAATCTCACCATAATACGCCCTCCGAGTGTACGTGTGTGTGTGTGTGTTTGTGTGTGTGTGTGTGTTTTATAGGTGTTGTAAATTTGGCTGCCGGCGTTGTTTTTATCAGCATATTCGCAAGCTGTTTAGCCAACGGTGCAGATGTCACTGTTACGACCACACACACACACACACACAGCAAGCAAAGCAACACACGCATAAAGACGCTGCAGAGAGAAACATGTACACACAAACACACACAGGGCATTTGACACTGTTTATACAGTGTGGTATGTGTGTATAATCCCATCTAAATTCACCTGTGTGTGTGTGTGTGTGTGTGTGTGTGTGTGTGTGTGTGTGTGTGTGTGTGTGTGTGTGTGTGTCTGGGTCACACACGTGCAAGCCGACTCACCACTTGGATCTGCCTGCGTAAGCCTGTACAATTTTGTGTGTGTTTTTAAACATATGCGTGTTTGGTGCGCACGCATGCAAGTGTGTGAAGGTCAGCACAAGAGTACGTGTGTGTGTGTGTGTGTGTGTCTGTCTGTGTGTGTGTGTGTGTGTGTGTGTGTGTGTGTGTGTGTGTGTGTGTGTGTGTGTGTGAGTTTTATTTGATTAATGCTGAGAACCGTGGAGTGTTTAGAAAGAGGTCGCGACCTTTCAGCTTCCATTCAATCAGACACGGGGAGAGAGAGAGAGAGAGAGAGAGAGAGAGAGAGAGAGAGAGAGAGAGAGAGAGAGAACCTCTGTCCTCTTTTTTCTAACCTTGCTTTCTCTTCTGGCTTTTTCGTGCCCCTTGAGAATCTGATAAGCCTTAGTCAGCACACACACACACACACACACACACACACACACACACACACACACACACACACACACACACACACACACACACACACACACACACACACTCCAGATGCTAATGAACCGAGCTCCTTATTTACCTGAGACGCAGCGACCACACGTGAAAGTGTCTGGACACCCCCCTCTCGTTTTATTCCAAATTGGAGAAATTATGAATATTACTGTTCCTCAACGTGATGATGCTGACGTGCACGACCGTCCTCACGAGCATCATCGACAAGTTCAAATACGTAACGCCTGCTGCACACTGGAGAATAATCGGGTTGACTTCTGGTCGGATTCAGCTCTCGACTGATCCTTGAGACTAAATTATTTATTTTTCGATTTAAGGCTCCATCCACACGACGACATTTTAGTTTGAAAATGCTTTGATCTTCTGGCAATCTTTGATCTTCACGTCTGGCGAACACGCAACTCCAGAGTTTTTAGAGGAGCTAAAACCGGGAAGTTTGTAAATGCAGCTGTTTTAGTCTGGAGAGGTGGAAACGGAGGTGTTTAGAAACGCTGACGTCGTTTTACAACAGTATGGACGTCGCCTCAGCTGCTGATTATTTTCTGTGGAGTTAAGTTAATTGTTTGACTTCAAACTCGTTGATCGGTGACAGTAACACAACCCACAGGACGAATGGAGTCAGATTTCTGCAGCCAGGTGTAAAACCAGGTAGAAACCCCTTCGCAGATGTTAAAGCAGATTATCGCTCGCGGTTTCGGTTTGAACGTCCGTCACATGTTCTTCTCGTGTGCCGTGTAGCTCGCCCTCCGTCCCATATCCCCTGTATTGTCTTTCTCTGAGTCAACACTTTCCCCCCCTTCCTTTTCTCCCATGTCATCTCTTTCCCTTCCTCCTCCGTCTCTCCCCCTCTATCAGTTAATTTGCTCTCTATCTCTCTCTCCTGTCTTTGAACCTCTCTTTTAGCCCCTGCGGCCCCAGCCAATTACACACTGTTTGTCCACCCGTTTTCAATAAAACACTGACTCCCTCCCTCCCTCCCTCCCTCCCTCCCTCCATTCCTTCCCCTCCTTTTCTTCCTATTTTCCTCCCTCTCTCTCTCTCTCCACCTCCGTCCACCCCCAACTGCCTCCGTCCACTCCCGTCTTCCCTCTCCTCCACCTCCACCCTCCCTTCGTTCTCTTTTTTCATTTTTAATTAACTTCTTTTGTAACTTGGACGCCCCCCCCCCCCCCCCCCCCCCTTCCTCCTTCAACATGCCTCTTGCACTCCCACACTCACGCTTGTGTTTCTCATAAGCACACACACACACACACACATGCACTGTGTGTGTGTGTGTGTGAGAGCGAGAGTCAGCGCACGCAAACACACATGTAAACGCAGAGTTAAACATGCTATTTACATATCAATTACTGGCAGACACCGAATCAATGATTAATGTGGGCTCAGATTAGCGCCAGGCCGGCTAATTTAACCGCTATCTGCTGGTGTTTAACTGCCGTGTCCGACCAGTTAAACATTTTACACATTTAACTGAGATTTGAAGGGTTTTTACTTCAGGTAAATTGATTTTGATGACGTTCGGTCTTTGAATCAAAGGCTGCGTCAGTTTGTATTAGCACCGCTCCTAGCTTAAATGCTATCTGCCGGGAAGATTTTATACATTAAAACAAATCCTACCAGAGATTTCTGTGTTGCAAGAAGCAAAGAAAGAAGAAGAAGATTTTATACATTGGATTAAGTTTTATATAAAATGAGGTCAGCGGTTAAAAAGTAAAATGAATGAATTTGAATGAATTTCTCTATTTATATGGATATATTATGGTTGTTTGACTCAACATTTAACCCGTTAGCTTAACTACTAACTGCGTTTAAAGTGAGATATGTCTGCAATATTAAATATTCTCCACCTTTTACGCTAATATCATTATGTTTGATATTTTACTGGATAAAATTAGTAATCTAACTAATTTGAATAGTTTTTATTAGTTCAATTGATTTATTGTCGCTCTGGCTACGTGCTGAGCCTGCTAGCTTTTATCTGCTGATAAACAACATAGCACACAGGGTCTGTTAGCTTAAAAGAATTAGTTAGCTTTTTTCCGAGAGGAAACTGTATTAAAATGTTACTTACTAAAAGTTGAATTAACTTAATGACTTGAGTTTTTATCATCAATTAGAACTATTAATACATTTTACTTGTTAAATTGGGGTTGACACCGAGCCCATTAGCTTAAACGCTAACTGTGAGAATTCCCTTTTCTGAATGAATTCAAGATTAAGAATTAGATTCATATATATATATTTACTTTAAGTGAACAGATATTAAAAAAAGCACACATCCACTTTAATAAATGAAAAACAGTCTTGTCACAGTGAAAAACATTAAAAGTGGTCAAACTGAACCATTTGGCTTTTAAACACATCTCCTAAACGAGAAGCTCGTATAAACTGTCCGCCATCATAATTAAAAGCCAGTTAATGAATGAACAGTGTGTCGGTCTTTGTGTGTAACAGCTCTTTATTTCACTGGGCTTTCATGTTACAGTATGTGGTTTTATTGGTTTGACTGGGCTTTTATGTCATGTTGCACTATGTGGTTTTACTGGCTTTAAGCTGCAGTTTATTTTACTTCATTATAATCCTGCAGCCCGTTCACATGTTCTTCACATGTATTCAGACAGAAGGACACGTTTCCTCAGTGCTCGATGGCTCAAAGTTTCCACTGAGAACATTGTTTTACACCATGTTGTGCTCTGAACTTAGAACTGGTGATGCATGTGTCTAAACTTTAAAAAAAACAAGTGTTTAAACCATAACCTGCTTTTTAATCATTTCATCTCATTATTTCTTGTATATTCTGGTATTTTTAAAGCTCTATAATATTCCCCCTACCCTTGTGTAAAGGTACGCCTGCAGTGTTTTACCTGACTATTCATCTAAAATGAAGGATAATCTGAATTTAGAAAATTGGGTATATGAATACATACCGACAAACTATTTTTAAAATGTTGCGCGTAGAAGATAAATATTCAGGAAGAACGATTTCTTGCAGGGGATCTCGTCCCCGTAGCTTCTTGTGCGTGACTTTGACGAGGAGCTGAACGAGGCCTCCTCCATCCATCCTCACGTCTCTCTTCATACCTGTCCCTCTCTCTCTCTCTCTTAGAAAAAGGTGGAGCGTGATGATTTATCGGTGACACCAATACGTCAAAAATAGAAAAGGGAGGAAAAAAGAAGGTGAGGTGAGAAGAGAAAAAACTTAAGAAATTAGAACGAGTGAGACAGAAAAACAAAACAAAAGACGGGAAGATGTTATGCAAACTAAGACCAAACTACAACAGTTGCGTTGACATGAGCGCGGACACACACACACACACACACACACGAACACACACACACACACACACGAACACACACACGCGCCGAGTTTTTGTTGGGTTGTTTTTTGACAGCGAAGCATGTATTGTTACATTGTTTCCTTTGAGTAGAAAATTACAGTGGACTGGGATCGCTTCAATGACAAGCTATGGAAAAGACAGCATGTATGCCTGCACACACACACACACACAGACACACACACACACACACACACACACACACACACACACACACCATGCTGCTACTGAATGACAAGCTCATAGCAGCAAAACCAGTGTTTTCTCAGATTCACATTAGGAACTCTCTCCCTGTCGTGAAGCTGCAAACCGACGACACAATAAAGACATTTAACGGTTAAAAAACTGAACATAAATCCTTTTTTATGTTAATACGCAGTCCGGTGTTTTTAAAGGTGCACTATCAGTCTCTTCTTGGGGACGAATGTCTCCCGAGAAGTTTTTGCCGCAGCAGGACGGTGTTTATGGGATTAAAGCAGAAATCCCATAAACATCGTCCAGAGTGACTCACTGTCTTTGTTCGTGTCTAAATGAACGATGGAGCTTACATCTCACATTGGATTTACAATCCTTTTAAAGGTTCTCCAAACCACACGTTGACAATAATGTTCATTATTTTAAAAAAATCATTATACGTGATTTCAGCTCAACTGGCTGAAAAGCTGAAGGTCCAGACTTTTCATTGATAATTGTAACAATCGTAATATGTTTTTTTTAGTTTTGAATTAAGTTGTGAAACCTGTAAAAACAGCTTTTATATCCACTGGTGATGAAGTAAAAGCTCTAAAAGTCTTTGGATTTTAGACAAATTGTGTTTTTACACTGAAACAAACAGAAGAAAATAAACTTCACTTCATTTTGTGCACGTCGTTTGTTTTAACTTTATTTTTCTTTTTGCTGAATCTGTTCGTCTGCAAACAAAAGAAGAAACAACAGAAGTTTGGGAAGTTGGAAGCACTAACATGTGCTTTCTCACACACACACAGTCACACACAGACACACACACACACACACACACACACAGACACACACACACACACTCCCACGGCAGTACAATGATGAGAAGCTCTTCCTCCATAAACGTCTCAGTCAGTTTAACCACTGTTATTATTCTAATCATGATGACATGTTTTTAAATGGATTATTATACGTTTTCATTAATAACACGCTGTCTGGGAAGGATTTTGACACGCGGGGTGGCGGTGATGGACACACACTCTGCATGTGCACACACACAAAACTTAAAAAACACACACAGACACACACAAAACGCCACATATGTGCATTAAAAAAAAAAAACATGGAAACAAATAATAAGAAAATAATGAGAAACATTTGGTTTTAAGATTTTAAGAGAAAACAACTCACACTCACACTCACACTCACACACACACACACGCACACACACACACACACACACACTTACATGCTCCTTACATATTTTTACTCCACTAATTACAAATTACACAAAATTAAAGTTTTTGTTAATAACACGCTGTCTGGTGTTTCAGACAGTTTCTGGAGGACGACCACACACACACACACACACACACACACACACACACGCTCTTGTCATGTTTTTAATTGATTTCAGCTATAATTATTTTGTAATAACACTGACACACACGCACTCTCTCATCCGGACGTCGTGGCGTTGTAAACACTGGATGATAATTATGTTTTTTTTCTTCTTGTTTTTATTAATAACATGTTGTCTGTAGGCAAACACACACACACACACACAGACACACACACAGACACACACACACGTCACCTGTCATCCCCCCGCTGCCCTCTCTTTACCCTCTCTCAGCTCCTCCTCTCCGTCCTCTTTTCATCTCCTTCCTCGCCTCTGACCTCCTCCTCCTCTTCCCTCTCTCTGTCTCTCTTTGATATTGCAGTTTGCTGATGCCGCTCGCTCTTAACTGTAAATCTGTCGCTCACTTCTCTTTTTTCCCTTACACACACACACACACACACACACACACACACACACACACCTCTGACAAGCTGTCACAATAAATAGATAGATAAGACCAGGTGGAGGAAGAGAAGGGAGGAGAGAGAGGTAGTGCTAAATCACTGGAAGATTGAATGAGAGAACGATAGGAGGGAGGGAAGGCAGAGGAGAGGAGGAGGAGGGGATGAGCAGTGAATGAGAGAGGAGAGGATGAACAGATTAACTGACGGATAGAATAAGAGTGAAGAGGAGGAGGAAGAAAGGAAAACAAGGCTGGTGGAGAGGAAGAGAAAGAAGGGAAGAAGAGGGAAGAGGATAGGAGGAGAGACACGCGAGGTGTGGAAACAAGGGATGAGATAAACAGACGGAACAAAAGATGGAAGAAAGAAAAGAAAAAGAAAAAGGAGGCTGGTGAACGATGAAAAGAAAGATGAGAGGAGGAGGAGATAAGATGAGGGGAGAGGAGACGAAATGAGGAGAGGAGAGGAGAGCAAACGGGAGGAAATGAGGAAAGGGTAGAGGAGGAGAGGAGAGGAAACAAGGAGAGGAAAAAGGAAAAAAGAGGAGGAGAGGTGGACCAAAAACTGGAATAGAGGGAGAGAAAGGAGGGGAAGAAGAAAGACAATTGGAGAAGGAGAGACGAAGAAAGGAGACGAAAAGTTAAGAGTTTAACAAATGTGTGGAAAAAAGTTTAAAAAGGAGGTGCAAGTATAGAA
>NC_047168.1:13635837-13661568 GCF_009819705.1 Hippoglossus hippoglossus
TGGAGTTTTGCACTTAACTACTTTACTATTTGTGTAATCGAAGTAGTTTTTTTTACTTTGCCTACTTTTGATAATAAAAGAATAATTTGAAAATCAAAATGATGTGGTTTGATATACGAGTGAGATTATGGAGGTGGGGGGGGGGGGGACACGTTCACTTGCTCTGAACTGTGATGAAATCCTGTGTCATTAATTCTCAAAGCAGCTTTAATTCAGAGTCTGAGGTTCTTCTCGTGGATTCAGTACATTTTTATTAACTGTAGAAAGTTTACATCCGTGTTGTATTTTGTTCGCTGTCGTCGATGTGTCTCCAGAAATAATCTAAAGCACCTGAACATAAACATCCTCCTCCTGGTTCACTGGAGTTAATTCTCTCTCCTGAAAAACTGCAACCAATAGCGAGTGAGGGTTTTTTTAAAGTGTCTTTTAGTTTTTTTTTGTCGTATTTGCTTGATTTTAAAAGTTGAATTATGTCAGCAGCTGCTGTTTGAAATGTGCCCACTGATATTATCACTGGATTCATTTGATTTTGAAAGACGGTTCTGAGGCAACTTTTGTTTTCACACCTGCAGCATCTTTTTATATTTTATGTTTTCTAACAGGATTTATGGACATTAATTTAAAACAGACATTGGATGTGAGGCTTCCCTAGAAAGTGTAAATCACACTGAATCTGAATGTGTGCATGATGTTTATATTCAGATTGGACTGACCAACAAAAAATATTAGAATCTGACGCAAAAAATAATTAAATTGTTTCTCTTTTCTGGCAGAATTACAAATGAGCCGACATGAGAATTAGATGAGTTGGGAAAATGTTTGTTTAGATCAAGAAGTGCAGCCTCCAACATGTAGATATTTTTTAAAGTGACATATTTATAATCTCTGTTCTGAACTTCAACATCGAACTGACTCGTTTGAAAATGGTGGAGACTCGCATGGGGTCAATGAGACGCTTTAATTTGAACGTTAATAGTCAAATTAACAGTGTGAAAGAGCAGGTGACAGGAAGTCGCACACGTACAGTTAAACATGCTGTAAAAGAACTGTTTACACACACACACACACACGCGCACGCAGCAGTGGATTATGAGTGTGATCATCTTTCCCATAAGAAAAAGTCAACAGAAGCTGCCGGTTGTTTTTTCTGTCCGTTTGTACTTTGCAAAAAAGAAGGAATCAGCTGGGAACAGAACAGGAAGTCACGTTAAAGAATAAAACTGAATCCCAACAATATCAGCAGCCACAAAATGAAACTGAACGATGAGACACACAAGTCTATAATCATAACTAATCAGACAGGATGGAGGAAATGTCTCTGCACCAGGAGAGGATTTAAAGTAAAGTTCTAACCACAAATCCAGAGGAAAAACTATTAATTGGACAAATGTTTAAATAATAACGGCTGTTTTAAATTTTAGAAACATCCAGTAAAATAAAGTCCCTTAAATCTGCACAATGCACCTGAAGTGTTAGAGATGCATGGTTAGTTAGAGAGGAAATATTTTCTAAATGTATAGAAATATTATATAAATGTTATGGAAATGAAGCCTTGTTATCAGCTCTGTGTTTTAGTAATATCCTGCAAAATGAAGTCACTTAAATCTTTACAAAAACACCTGAAGACCCAGGACAAAGTGGGAGAGCTGCAGGATTTACAGAAGAGACAGAGCCTCACATTCAGAGGACACCTCGACTAATCCTAAATGTTAAATTAATGAAATAGAAATTGACATTTTAGACATTTCCTGTAAGATAAAGTCACTAAAAACACCCACGACCGGTGTTGGAGACTCGTTATTTAAAGTAGAGCCGCAGATTCAGAGGAAAACCTCACTTACGTTCTACAAATATTGGAGATTTATGAAATAAATGAAGCCTTAGTAACATCTCTGTACGTTTTAGAGATACCCTGCAAAATAAATTCACTTATATCTTAACAAAAACACCAGAAATTCTGATGGAAACTGATTAAGTTAGAGACATTTCCTCTTTAGCTCTGGATATTTAAAAAATATATATCCTGCATAAATAAAGATTTCAAGTACAATTAAAGCCATAGATCAAAGGAAAACTTCAGCTAGAGAAATGTTAAATAAATGTTAAATAGCTGAAGCTTCGGTAAAAACAACTCTGTACAATAAAAAAGAAACCCTGCAAAATAAAACCACTAAAAACTCAAGTCCAGAGCACAAGTGTTGGAGACGCAGGGTTTTCAGTAATAAAATGAGAAAACTTCATCTAAAGTTAGATGAATGTTTAATAACTGTTAAATAAATGAAGCCTCACTAGCAGCTCTCTCGTTTTCACAAATATCCTGTAGAGTAAAGTCACTAAAGTCCGTTGAATCTGCACCACCGCCCCTGGAGGCTGCTCCCCAGTGCAGCTCCTCTGGTGTGAACCTGGTAATCGATGGTGGGACTGACGGATCACTGACCTGGCGCTGGTGCAGTCCTGGTACAGCGTCTCGAAGTCCCGCCTGGAGATCAGCTTGCAGCGGTTCACTCCGGGCTGGATGGCGCCGAGCCCCCGCAGGACGCGCACCTGCTCCACGGTGCACACCACCGGCGCGATGTCCAGGCGCTTGAGCTTGGTGTAGACGGTGTGCAGCCCCCCCACCAGGTGCTTCAGGAACAGGTCGAACACCTGCGGGAGGCAGATCAGCTCCTGGCCGTCCACGCCGAAGCTGGCCACCTTCACTCCGTGCACCTCCACCAGCTTGCACTCGCTGCACAGACCCGGGCCGGACGAGGTCTGCGCCAAGCCGGGGGAGCCGGGGGTCAGGCCGGCCGAGCTGAGCGAGCCGAGCCCGCCGAGAGGACCGGACACCAGCGGGGCCGCGCCGCCGTTGCCCAGGCCGGCCAAGGCGCCCCCTGCTCCGGGCAGGAAGGCGCTGAGCATGGTGCTGGTGAGCCGCGGGGACGGGGACAGCGGGTGGGAGTTGGCGTGCGGGCTGGAGGTGCCGCTGGAGGCCACCGAGGTGTGGAGCGCGTCGGGGGCCGAGCGGTAGAGCGCGACCGGAGTTTGGGTGCCCGAACCCGGCGTGAGCAGCGGAGGGGAGCCGGGGAGCGACATGGAGGTGGCGGAGGCGCACTCTCCTCCTCTCTTCCTCTCGCACTTTCTCCTCCTGCTCCTCGCTCCAGTTGGGGGGGAAAAAAAAAACACTTGTGCGTCTCTTTCTCCTCTTTTCTTCCACTTTTTCCTCCTCTTCTTTCTCTCTCGTCTTATTTCTCCTCCTCTCTCCCGTCACTCGCTCCTCTCTCCCTCCGCAGCGGGCGCTCGGTGCCGGTTTGTCGGTGCGCGGATCGCGGACTGTCCGGTCTGTGCGTAAAAGACACTGGATCCGACTCCAGGTCAGCCCCGGGCCCCGCCCCCGTCACACTGACAGCCCCGAGAGCCAATCAGAGAGGCCCCCGTGCAGGACTGGAGGTGTGATTGGTGAGGAGAGAAGGTGTGTGTGTGTGTGTGTGTGCGCGCGCGAGTACGTGTGTATGTGTGTGATCTGCTGTTTCATAAACTTTCTCACGGAAGTTTTTATTTTTTTTTCTTCTTCTGCAGCTTTGTTTTTTTCAACTCCTGCTTTGTGTGCGCGTGACTGCGTGTGGGTATGCGTGTGTGTGTGTGTGTGTGTGTGTGTGTGTGCACGTGCGTGTGTGTCCAGTTGTGGCTCAAACGCGAGCTCTGGTGGTGAGACGGACGCATGTTCCTCCTGATGAGGGAAGGAGGGATGAGAGCACAGGTGGAGGAGAAGAACAGAGGGAAGGAGGGAGAGGAAGGAAAGGAGAGGAGGGAAAGAGAGGAAATAAGGGAGGGAAGAAAATGAGAAAGAAAAGAAGGGAGGTATAGGATGGGTGGATAAAAGACAAAATGCATTTGGGAAGAGGGGGAGAACGATGGATGATGCAGGGATGAAAAACAAGTTGGAAAAGAAAGATGGGAAGGAATGAGGGATGGATTGGACAGAAGAAGAAAAAGTAGATGGATGGAAGTAAGGAAGGAAGGAAAGGAAACATTTTGGATAGATGGATAAGGAAAGAAGGATGGAGGCTGAAGGAAGGAAGGAAAAGGATGGATGGATGTTTTTAAAAGAAGGGCAAGTTGGAGATGAGGAAAAGAGGAGAAGAAACTAAATGAAGTGGTGATAATTATCATCATAAAAGAATGAAAAGAGAAGTGTGTGTGTGTGTGTGTGTGTGTGTGTGTGTGTGTGTGTGTGTGTGTGTGTGTGTGTGTGTGTGTGTGTGTGTGTGTGTGTGTGTGTGTGTGCAGCTAAATGGGATTGAGTGGTGTGGATTACACACAGACAGGGTTTTATAATCCCGTGTAATCTCATTACACCGAGAAACTCCGACTGAATGAAGAGAGAGAGAAACAGACAACGAGGGAGAAAGAGGATGAGACGGTTTGTTAAAAAAAAAAAAAGAATAAATTGAATCTGAATATCAGCGTCGCACAAACCAATCGCGCGGCTGCGTCTTCACAGTAAAAGATGGTGAAACCCGGGGCTTTTATTGTGAAGGTTGGTGTTGACCCTGACTGTTGAACCATGAACGGATGCAGTAAGTTTTAATAAACTGTAAATAAGACCCAGGTGAAGGAGGGATGAGGGGGTCAAGGAGAAGAGGTGGGACAGCGAAGAAGAAAGGTAAAGGAAGGAAGAGGTGGCACGGAAACAGATTTAAAAAAGGAGTCAGAGGGACAGAAGCACAATGATTTTCCTCTCAGGACCAATAAAGATCAAGCTGGACTCGGGCTGGAAGAAGGACGGGCGGACAGAGAGAGATGAGGTCTTAGTGGAGGTGAATATCTCTCAGCGGGGTTATAATGACCCATGTGAACTTGGAGTTGGACTTCGGGGCGTTGAGAGCGAGGAAGAGAGGAAGAGGAGTAAACGCGATGAGGTGAAGAGGAGGTGACGAGAGAGTGAGAGGACAAAAGTGGAAAAACTTGTCTGCAAAATGCTTCTCGACCCCTGAGA
Organism: Hippoglossus hippoglossus; assembly: GCF_009819705.1. NCBI lineage: Eukaryota > Metazoa > Chordata > Actinopteri > Pleuronectiformes > Pleuronectidae > Hippoglossus > Hippoglossus hippoglossus. The sequence goes on from NC_047168.1 coordinate 13,640,816, forward strand.
GACAGACTGAGGAAGAGACGTGTGTTGTACACGAAAGACCATTTTACTTTCTTTTGTCCTCAGTGCATTAAATAACTGGGCCTGTCACATGGACGATTCCGTGCTGGTGGAGATCTTCCCCTCTCAGATAGTGTCGTGCTGCTCTGGACCAATCGGAAACAATCTTGTTCGGACATATTAGTTTGACATTCTATTATTATCATAACTAAGCTATCTTGGCTTTTAAATCTAACAATGTGATGCTAGTGTTAGATAAACTGTGGTTTTGATCACCAGCTCAGATTTAGTTTGGATAAAACTTGATTACCAGCTGTGACCTAACTTCAACAAGCTATCGGAGCTTTTATAGCCAATCATGTGTTGCTACTGTAGAGAATAAACATCACCAGCTCTATTATAGCTAACTGAACTTGTAAAGCGAATGATGTGATGCTAACGTTGGACAGACCAACAGTTATAGCTTCAGCTAATGTAGCTTGTAATTACTGCTCATTAGCTCCACCTGGCTCCTCCTGCCTCGGTCCTCGCAGTGCTCCGGCCCAACGAGGGCCAATCAGAGAGCTGCTGTGGAGAAGTGGACAGTGTCTGAATCCTTCTTTTGTCTCATTGTCATCTGTTCACTGCAGTTCATAATGCGTCTCTCCCTTCTGATGGGACCGAACACACTTTGCTTCTCCTCTCCACATCGTCTCTGTTTATCACACTTTGCTTCTGAAGCCCGACTGAGCGACGGCAGGGAGGTGAAATAATGTCATTTATCAGTGGAGAGAAACTCCCAGGGCGGCTGCAGGAAGTACAGCGTCACTTGACAGTGATGTATGTTCCTGGAAAGTTACCTGGATTTTAAATGATAATATTAAAGTTTTACAGTGGTGCGATTGGGGATTGTTGAAGGTACAGATGAGGAATTGTTTTTCCTTTTGTTGTTTTTTCGTAGCTTGTGTATCACACGTGTTCTGGTTTTACCCCAAATGTTGTTACATCAGTATGAAGGGGAACAATCAGCAGATATCTTTGTAGGGACCTGCAGGTGGATGCTCGGGTGGTGGATGCTCTGGTGGTGGATGCTCGGCAGGTGGATGCTGGGCTGGTGGATGCTCGGCTGGTGGATGCTCGGCTGGTGGATGCTCGGGTGGTGGATGCTCGGCTGGTGGATGCTCGGCTGGTGGATGCTCGGGTGGTGGATGCTGGGTGGTGGATGCTCGGCTGGTGGATGCTCGGCTGGTGGATGCTCGGGTGGTGGATGCTCGGGTGGTGGATGCTCTGGTGGTGGATGCTCGGCAGGTGGATGCTGGGCTGGTGGATGCTCGGGTGGTGGATGCTCTGGTGGTGGATGCTCGGCAGGTGGATGCTGGGCTGGTGGATGCTCGGGTGGTGGATGCTCGGCTGGTGGATGCTGGGCAGGTGGATGCTCGGCAGGTGGATGCTCGGGTGGTGGATGCTGGGCTGGTGGATGCTGGGCTGGTGGATGCTCGGCTGGTGGATGCTCGGGTGGTGGATGCTCGGGTGGTGGATGCTCGGCAGGTGGATGCTGGGCTGGTGGATGCTGGGCTGGTGGATGCTGGGCTGGTGGATGCTCGGGTGGTGGATGCTCGGGTGGTGGATGCTCTGGTGGTGGATGCTCGGCAGGTGGATGCTCGGGTGGTGGATGCTCGGGTGGTGGATGCTCTGGTGGTGGATGCTCGGCAGGTGGATGCTGGGCTGGTGGATGCTGGGCTGGTGGATGCTGGGCTGGTGGATGCTCGGGTGGTGGATGCTCGGCTGGTGGATGCTCGGGTGGTGGATGCTGGGCTGGTGGATGCTCGGCTGGTGGATGCTGGGCTGGTGGATGCTCGGGTGGTGGATGCTGGGCAGGTGGATGCTCGGCTGGTGGATGCTGGGCTGGTGGATGCTCGGGTGGTGGATGCTGGGCTGGTGGATGCTCGGCTGGTGGATGCTCGGGTGGTGGATGCTCGGGTGGTGGATGCTCGGGTGGTGGATGCTCGGCTGGTGGATGCTGGGCTGGTGGATGCTCGGCTGGTGGATGCTCGGCAGGTGGATGCTCGGCTGGTGGAGAGGCAGCGATCCGGCCGCAGGGCAGCAGAGGCCTCGACAAGCAGAGGGAGAGATGGGAAATCTTTGCAGAATAGATAGACCGCCAAATTGGGAGGGTGTATGTATTATAGAGGGTTGTGGAGTTCCTGAATTAGCTCACAGGCGTCGCTCCATCTGTGGGACGGATTTGCTTCCTTTCCTAAAGACTGGCTTGTATGCTAAAGGACATAGGAAAGGAAGCACTAAGGCACCTTTCCTTAGCATTTAGAGAATCCGATGTCTTGTATAGCAAACCAGTTTTGAACCTTCATAATCAAGAATGCATCATATAGGGGCGGCTCTTGCCCTAGTAAAGCTAAAGTATGTGGCTGAGGGGGAAGAGCGGTCGTCCTCCAACCAGAAGAGAATCAAGAATAGAAAAGCGCTATATAAATACCATCATCACTGGAGGGCGTTGCCCACTGGGAGTAACTGGTAGCAGCAAGATGGTGGATAGCATTGATTAGAAAACAAGTATGGACCAACTATTAATGATAAGAAGACATCGTTTTTATATGAGACAGTAAAGCAGTGTTCTTGGGTTAAAGATGCTAATAGAATATCTTCTAGTATCTGATAGAGAAAATTAAGAGTTTGTGTCCTTTCAACTTCTTAACACAAACCTGCAACCCTTACTTTACCCCTTTGATTTCTTTTTAATGTAGCCAAGACGTCTAAGATTCATTGTTTAGTACATTTCATTCAGTTTGAACTTCCTCTGGACATCTTTCATCCAAGGTCGAAACGCGAGACCCTGAGTTTGCAAAGGGAAGAGTCTGAAAGAGTTGTTGAAAATAGATGAATAATGTGTTGCGGTGCTGAAATATGAAGAAAAGAGGACAAGAGAGAAAAATAGAGGGAGAATATTTTAGACTCGAGCGTCGGGTGACATTGGTCTGCTGGGTTTTTATAATTTTCTTTTTTTGTTTCACTTTGGGACGGAAACATGAATGAGAAAGAGCTGCAGGGTGTGTGTGTGTGTGTGTGTGTGTGTGTGTGTGTGTGTGTGTGTGTGTGTGTGTGTGTGTGTGTGTGTGTGTGTGTGTGTGTGTGTGTGTGTGTGTGTGTGTGTGTGTTCAAACTCTTATCACACACACAACGCTGCTGCTGTATCTCACTCATCACTAGAGGCCATCAGGATTTATTTAGCTTTTATTTATACAAGCTTAAAGTCAAACCATCCATCTCACACACAGTAGCCCCCAGCTTTCATTACTCTGTGTGTGTGTGTGTGTGTGTGTGTCTGTTTGTGTGTGTGTGCAGGCAGCAGATGACAACGCGTGCATGTAAGCAACTTTGTGTTTGTGATGATATACAGTAATTCTGAGATGACCAGCGTGTGTGTGTGTGTCTTTTCCCATCATCCTCAGCGCTACCTCCAGCGATGATGTTGACGACAGCGGCTCAAGTTGTGTTCTTTAATAATCTAATTCAACAACGCAATTACTAAGTGTCAAACTGCAGAGCGAGCGTCTCCGGGCCGGTCGGAGTGACAGCGGCGCTTCGTTTCCATACGTGGACATGGAGGCTTTTTTTTCCCAGCTAAATTACAAGTCGATAGAAGCAGCAAACATCCAATAGAATCTCACATGAGGCGGAAAATGAAATTATATAACAATTTAACAAAATAAAATATGAATTAAACCTGTAAATTTAAATTGCTGAGGAGGGTGTGTACCTGCCTTGAGGGTTGCCGGGACACAGGCAGGTGTGACGGAGGTGTAGCCGCTGATCTGGGCTGAAAGCGGGTCGTCCACTGAACAGACTGTCGGTCGTTTGATCCCAGGCTCCTTTTATTCTGCAAGTTGAATAAAGACACCGAACCCCCAGAAATGCACCTGACGGCAGTTGGTGGATGGGATGTGTGAGAGAGAGAGGTGATATCTAGAAGCCCTGAATGAATGTGCTTGTGAATGGGTGAACGTGCATAGAGCACTTTGAGAGGCCGTTACAACTCAGAAAGCTCTTTATAAATCCCCCCCCCCCCGGTGAGGGAGCCACAGAGTAACATCATGGGTAATATCACAGATGTTTCAGGCTCAACTCTATTTTTCAAATCAGCCTAAAAGTTTCAAATCCGAAATAAACCTTGAGACAGAAAAGGGACAGACAGATATTTAAGCCATAAAAAATGTTCTTGGCAGTATCCAGTCTGGTGTAATAAAGACTGAGCTCATCCCTGTTTCCACTTCTTTCCGTCCCCATCTCTCTCCTCCTTTTTTCCTTCCCCTCTCCGTCCCCCTCTGTCCTCCACCTCTCCTTCCCTCTCTGCCCTTCATCCCCCCTTCTCTTTATCACTCTGCTCATAAAACCTGCTCATCCAGAAAGAACAGAGTTTAGAGGAGGATGGGGGAGAGAGTGGAAGAGAGAGAGAGAGAGACAGACAGCCAGAGAGAGGAAGAGGAGGAAGAGAGAAATGAATGAGGGATAAAGGCAAGGACGGAAGGTAAAGAGGGAAGATGGAGAGACAGGAAGAGGAGAGACTTAAGGGAGGATACAGAGAGAATTAAGTGTCCAATCACAACAGGGTTTGTGAGAGGGGCTCAGATGAGTTAATTTAAATGGAATTGGTGAGATTAAATCACGGAATCTAGAGGAAATCTGCGTTGAGTTTTTCTGTGGAATCCAACTTTGGCGAACGTGCACGGTGGCGCCGCCGCTGAGTGATGGTTCTCCCCGCGCCGACCTTTCAGGGAACTCGGAGCCGGAGAGTCCTAAATTGAGGCGGCTCTCATTTTAGCTGAGTCGCACCATTTAATTTCAAATAACCTGCTTTGCTGGCGTATAAACGGTTCCACAAGAGAGAAGCAGCACGGTGCGCGTGCAGTCGGTCACACTCGGCGGTCAGTTTATTAGGTACACCCGGATAAAAGTAATATGGTCCAACGCAACCGTCGTGCAATAAATCCTGCATTCATGACGGTTCCGTTTTCATGGAAACTGTTTTATAGAGATGTTGATGCTTTACAGTCATTTCGGTGGCTGCACATTGTTGAACTATTGGGACGAAAATGAAAATCATTAATATTATTGAGGCTTGGAAGAATTACAGATCGGACCAGGCTTCTGCCCAGGGGCCACAGCTGCTAGAGGCCCCCCGGGCTCCAGCCTTGAGTCTCAAGTGAACATTTATTGTTGCAAAGTCAACAAACTGCCATAGATCTGAGCTCAGAGAGAGACGAGCAACTCACTACGACAAAGAGACACAAACAAAACAGATGTAAGGCGACTAACGTACAAGCTAAACAATTAGATACATGCTGTGAATAGCTGTTTCCCCTGTGGTCGGTCTTAATGCTAAGCTATAGGCTACAGATGACTACACCTCACACATAGTCGTTTTAATTTCACTCTAATGAGGAAACAAATATTTGTGTTTACCAACGCCAAAGTTCTCTTTTATAAAAAAAATTAAACATCATAGTGTCTGACGTGGCCTGGGGGGGGATGGAGCCTTTTACAAGCCGGTATCCCTGAGTAGTTACCACGTAAACCAAACTTTTTGTGAATTTCCTGTTTTCATAAATTAATTTTAGCACGTTACTTTTTTTTGATGTGACTGTGACATGAAAAACTGTGAAAAGAGAAGGACGGAGGAGGCAGAGAGAGAGACATAAAAAGAGAGATTAAAAGAGAGAGAGAGAGAGAGAGAGAGAGAGAGAGCGGGTCTCAAGGTGACGAGTCTTTGTCCTAATTCCTCTTTTAAAACAGCTAAAGAGGCCAAAAACATCTCTCTCTCTCTCTCTCTCTCTCTCTCTCTCCCCCCTCATTCTCTTCTAATGCGTCTCGCTGATCTCTCTTTTCCTTCTCCCTCCATCTTCACTAAAACAGGTTAAAAACATCACCTGTCTGTCTCTCTCCCCTTCTCTCCCTCTTTTTTTTTTATATTTAACTCGTTCTCTTTTAGCATTTACATCCCTTCATCCCGACGCCACCCTCTCTCTCTCTCTCTCTCTCTCTCTCTCTCTCTCTCTCTCTCTCTCTCTCTGTTCCTGTCGCCTTTGCCAGCAGCGATGTCTTCAAACTCTGATTGATGATGGTTGCCGTCGGTTACCGTTGTGTCCTGCTTTTCTGTTTTTACCAAAATACTTTTTCTTTCTCTCTTATCTCTCGTCCCTCTCTCTCTCTCTCTCTCTCTCTCTCTCTCTCTCTCTCTCTCTCTCTGTCCTCTCAAAACTTTTTCCACTTGTTTTAAAGTGCTGATATGAAAGCTGCCCCCTGCTGGGTCATGTATGTGTGAGCGGGGCTCAAAGTAATGCAAGGACTTTTTCTTCACAACCATGAAAAGCATGCAGTTGAAGTGACGACGTTGGGTTTAACAGTGCATGTTTGTGGAGTCCAGACCATAAGCATTTTTTTTAAAAAGGGTCAAGCCTCAGGTTTAATGTGAGGAGGTTTACATCGATATAGAAAACACTGTGGGAGATATCGTAAATTCAATGTTTAATCGATTCCACCGGATCCTCCATTTATCCAGATGTAGCAACATTTGTTTGGGCCCAGATTTAACCCACATCACCAGAGACAAAGGATTATTGCACAAGAAAAGTAGAAAGTCGCACAGAAGCCGGTCGACCGAGAGGCGCGAGTCGTTAGAGCTGCAGAGCAAATCAAGAGTCGCTCTCCAGGAGATCCACGAGATCCAAAACTTCAGCTCGAGCTTCAACGCTCTGACAGAGTTCTGGAACAAAGTTCTCCTGAGTGAGGAGGAGTCATGGAGCTCGACCTTCATTAATAATGACGCTGAGTTTATTTTAAAAAAAACCCCAGACAGATGGTCGAGGGCTTGATCCACTCGATCGCTAACATATGTCGTTTTTGGGACAAATCACTCGCTTGTGATCGCTGAGGGCAAAATAAAAAAACGGGCTCCGCAAAAGAACTGAACATAAGAGTGAGACTGAGTGAGATATAGATAGAAAGATGGATAGAATCATTGATGAAGAGCGTTACTGAATGCGTTTTTTAATGTTTATTTCATTATTAACATATAATCAGTGCCATCAATCACTGTGACACCTATTGTCAGCCTGACTGTCACACCGCGCCGCTGTGTGTGTGTGTGTGTGTGTGTGTGTGTGTGTGTGTGTGTGTGTGTGTGTGTGTGTGTGTGTGAGATAAACAGAGAGCGGCAGACAGTGAATGTGCATTTGACGCAATTTTAACAAGGTGTGTAAAATCAATAGTCCCCATCTTTGGGCGATGGACAAAGGAGGCAGTGCTAGGAGACGAGGGAGGGAAGGAAGGATGAAAGGAAGGAAGTAGCCGAGAGAGGAAGAAAGGATCGAAAGATGAGTGGAAGTGGAGAAGGAACGAACTGGGATATAAAAAGAAGAGATTAAAGCAAAAGGACAAAGTGAAGGACAGAAAGACGAAGAACGAATCGATATTATATTTAACTTCATCACGCTGAGCTCCAAATGAAAACAGTGTCGTGAAGGTCAAAGGTCGCGACGAGGGTTTAGCTTCCACGCTAACGGATAAGAGAACACCCAGGATCCGGGTGCAGGTTAAACCCTGTTTTCTGATGACTCACACAGACCGTCCAAAATATAAATATACAGTTTTAATTCAGGAGTTATGTGTGTATTATCATTTACACCTTAGACTTCCCTGTAAAAGTATCACAGTACAGTAGAGTCGAATCTGATCCGTGCTTCAGGTACAAAAAAAAAAAATCTCTGCGTGTTGCCGGTTGAGATCCCAGCCAGGACACTAACATCACAACCTCCGGAATGTCTCAAACTGAGTATTTGATTGAAGGAATGTGTTTTTCAGGAAACTACGACTTGTCCCCGTAGCTGCATTAAACAGAGTCGATCGTGAACTCGTTAAGAAGCGAACATTAAACAAAATAAATCAGAGTGGAAAAACACCTTCAATCGAATAAATCAAACCCAAAGCCGATTGTTGTTCGGGGACGAGGGTGGTGTGTGTGTGCTCGGGCGTCCCCAGGTGGTGCTGCACATTTCATTTCCCCCTAAAAAAAACCAAATAAATAAATAACAGCAAAAATCAACAGGGACTCGGAAATGGCAGAGGAAGAATGAAGGCGTTTGGACGAGGGCTCGGTTTTTAAATTTGACTCGGGTAAAAAAAAAAAACTTTATTGATCCGGGTGCCAAACGGAATTACGGAAACGAACCCGGAGCTTTGAAGAGAAGTTTAGCTGTCGTTATCGTAAGCCCCTATAATCCATCATATCTGGGAAATCAAATTAACATATATTTACACGAACACACACACACACACACACACACACACACACACACACACACACACACACACACTTAGACACAAGCTCTCACATAATTTCTCTGTCTCTCTCACACACACTCACACAGAGGCCAAATCATTAGTTGTAGGTTAATTAGTGTTATAATTAATAACCCAGCAGACGTGTGTGTGTGTGTGTGTGTGTGTGTGTGTGCGTGTGTGTGTGTGTGTGTCGGTGTGTGTCGGTGTGTGTGTAGGGTGGGCGTAACGAGGGGTCGGGAGTTAAATCATATTAATTTCAACATTGATTAAGCAATAAAAAAGACTTTTAACTAGCGGGGGTGTATATCACTTCACCACACAGGCATCACAATTTAAATCTATGTATTAATTAAAATGCGTGTGTGTGTGTGTGTGTCTGTGTGTGTGTGTGTCTGTGTGTGTGTGCGCGTTGCGGAGCTTGACGCCGCGGTTTCTAGAGCGAGAAAGGGATCAACACTCTCTAACAGAGATAAAGAGCGGGAGGGAGAGATTTGAAGGGGAGTGATAGCACAACATGGATGTGATTCAGAGAAAAGGAGCAGAAGAAGTAGAAGAAGAAGAAGGGAGCAGGATCGAGGGGATGTGTGAGAGGTATAGATAAAATGAAAGAAAAGAATGAGGGAGGAAAGAGGGGAGGGAAGGGGGAGACTGACTGCTGTGTGATTGGATAAGCGCCAGTGACTCTTTGAAATTGCGATCTCCTCAGATACGCATTTCAACGTATAGCTTAACTTTTCTCATATAGATAACAGCCTCGTTAGCCGAAAAAACTTTTGCCCGGGCACCAACTTGAAAGCCGTCGCACAAGGCGTTTACGCTTTAATTTCCAATTCGGGCTTTGGTGCCTGATCTGCTTTGAAGGGTTTTCTCTTTTTTTTTAAATGTGAAAAGATGCGAGAGGAAGTGATGTTTTTTATGGCCGCGGAACTTGGTACAGGTTCACGTGGCGGCGACGGGGGGGTTTCTCAGAGAACCGGTAGGGACGCAACAAAAGGTGGAGAGTAATTGAGTCCTAACCGCGTTGCTGGAGCGCCGCGGTGAGTTATTGGCTGTGTGAGGCTGCCAAGGCTTTCCCAAGACCCTGCGAGGCCTCGCTGAAGGTAAGCTCAATAAAACACAGCGAGCTGGAAGGTTAAACCTGCGGCAGGTGAGATTTTAAGGCTAAAATATGCTCGTCTTATCAAGAGAGATCACAAAGTTCAGTCTGTGGGAGGAGAGAGCGTTTCATGTTGGCGGAGCCGGTAGAGAAACAGATTCAAAATGACCTTTATTTAACCTCTATCCAGGAACGACAAAGAAGAAAATGCACATACATTTGTAAACACACAGAGAACATGGAACCAAAATAAGAAAGAGGAATGAAAAGAAATCATGTCAAACAAACAGATTGATGTTTGCAGTCAAATTAGAACGGGAGTATTTCAGATCGTCAGTATCCCATCAAAATATCCTGGAGACGTTTGCCGCCATCTTGTGCTGTCGACGTAATTCTGAGTCAGAGTCGTACAGATCAGGGGATGAGGTATCAAGGTCCAGCACTCGACCAATCACGAGTCAGTCTCAGCTGTCAATCACAACATTTCTATGGTTATTCTTCCTCTTTATTCGTGGTCTTTGGGTTCGAGAGCAGGACCTTTTGAGTTCACGTTCAGAGTTTGTGTTGCTTTCACTCTAAACCCTGCGCTTGCTCTCAGATATTTTGTCGTTTGTTACAGATTTCCCGCTCTTCAGCTTCAGCTCTTCTCCTCAGACAATTTCCTCCGTCACCACTACACCTGGTTGGAAAATTGAGCGTGAACGCGAGGAGAGGAGCTGAAGCTCGAGTGCAGGATATTTGAGTGCAAGCTCACAGTTTGAGCAGAAGCAGATTATTCTTATTCTTATCCGTTAACCGTACGTCTCTGTTGCCTTTGTCAAGTTCAGAGCAGTCGAAGCGCTGGGGCTTCATTAGAAGAGCTCACATACTTCTGTTAACGCCCAGGTGAAATTCCAGCTTTCAGTCCACCTCTGTGTGCGTCTGTGTGTGTGTGTGTGTGTGTGTGTGTGTCAGAGAGAATATCCTTTAAAAATCAACTGTCTCTTTCTGGCAGGTTTGAGGAGGAAACACTTCAGCTGAGCCAGTTTGTCTCCATGGAGATCCGTGTTTACCTCCAGAGACACCGTCAGGACAACGTGAGGAGAACATCAGCGCTTTTCTACACAAGTTTCAACTGTTGTTGTAGAGTAACTGGAAAAAGTAAGAGAACTTGGGAGAAATGTTGTCAGTTAAAAGAATAAAACAAAAATGAACACGTGTAAATAGAAAAACCAGAGAACCTGATAACTCTGCACTGGTCTCCAGAGTTGTATATTTTATTAAACATATGTTACATATTCTTATTCACTCATTCTTTCTGTATGTGTTGTTGCATTGTGAAAACATTTTTCTTCAACTTTTACATTTCTTTTTAAAGTAACTGTCACAAAATCCAATAAAATATTTCTGATTCTGATTAATATGTTTAATCTGATTATTTGATTTAACTTGTCTAAGTGTATTTTTAATGTGTATCTTTGCAGTTGTGCATACGTGTTAGTTACATGTTACGTGTTTTTGGTGTTTAATTGAATCGACCATGAAACTGATCAATAGCCGATGTAATGTATTGGTGTTCAGGTTTTAATTGTGTGTGTGTGTGTGTGTGTGTGTGTGTGTGTGTGTGTGTGTGTGTGTGTGTGTGTGTGTGTGTGTGTGTGTGTGTGTGTGTGTGTGTGTGTGTGTGTGTGTGTGTGTGTGTGTGTGTGTGTGTGTGTGTGTGTGTGTGCGCGTGCGCGCGAGTGTGAGAGTGAGAGAGTGTGTGTGTGTGTGTGTGACAGTGAGTGTTAATCTAACCAGTATAGTTAATATGTTGTTCTCATACTCTATTAGCCACTGTTGACAGCTGATGATTGATCTTCTCATCATTTCTCCCTCCAACACCCTGCGGAGACTGTGTGTGTGTGTGTTTGTGTGTTTGTGCTTGTGTGTTTGTGCGTGCTTGTGTGTTTGTGCGTGTGTGTGTGTTTAAACCTGGCGTGTTTTTGCCTGAAATCACGTGCACTGAGCTTGTTTGTACCAGCTCTCATTTCACCGCTGCTGTAGTTTAGTTGAGATTTTCTGATTCAACATTCAGTTGAAAGAAAAACTAAGTAAAACGACTCGTTGAAGTTTTTTTTTTTAAATCAAACAATACGGGAGGAAATGGAACATTTGTTAGGGACTACTTTCAGTGGCGGATTAATCCACATTAGCTTCACGGGACAGTGTGTGTGTTCACGGTAACGAGGGAACACGTCACACAGTGTTTGTAAAGGTTTTTGGAGAGTAACTGCTTTGGATACGCACACACTCGATACGCACACACTCGATACGCACACACTCGATACGCACACACTCAAACAAAAATGTATGTTTTCGTTAAACTTCAAATCCATCTCTACGAGCTTCATATTTTGGGAGCAGCATCTAGTGGACGTTAGTGGTACTGTCTATCCCGAGAAACCACAAACATTTAGTTTTTTATTGTATTGTCAGTTGTCAGGCCACAGACTGTAAATTAAGATGGATCACATGACAGGCTCCCAAAAGTGAAACCAAAGCATCTTAATCGCCCCCTGGTGGCGGGCTGCAGTATAGGTCATAAACCCATCTCCTCCATGTTAGCAGATAGGACATGGACAGTAGATAAATGTTCTCAGAGATGGTTTCTGTCATTTTAGGTCGTCCATCTTCCAGTCACTCCACAGCTTGTTGTCGAGGCAGCAACCGAAACTGCAAAAAGTATTTTTTTTATTTTATCAGAGCAATTACCCTATTTGGAACACACACACACTCATCACTCAGGTGTGTGTGTGTGTGTGTGTGTGTGTGTGTGTGTGTGTGCGTGTAGCGGCATTAATGGAAAAATCGCATCAAACTAAAAATACTATTGACTCTCAAACAGGAAACTACAGCAGCACTCCTTTCTTTGACCTCCTTAATGATCCATTACAGCAGCTTGTGTGTGTGTGTGTGTGTCTGTGTGTGCGTGTGCGTGTGCGTGCGCTCTGACCTTTCCCCAGTGTTAGCCGGTTGGAGCCATCACAGGAGGTATTAATGGACTAATCACATTAAACAGAGAATCATTAATCATCTCCCCTCAGCGCTGTCACTGCCACGCAACGCCTAATCAACTCTATTGTTTACACACACACACACACAGGCATGGGCCTGCCACTGAGCACACACACACACACTGCACGAGTGTGTGCAACTGTGCATACAGGACACACAAAAACATGAAATGTGTAGTTTTGTAGCAAAAAAGACAGAAAATTCATCAACCTGAATCTTTATCATCTTCTTTCTTCTATTATTTCTCTATTATCACGTTTTCCATCACATTTTACCTCCTCTGATCATTTTTCTTTTCATTTCTCTCCATTTTCTGTGATTTCTTTTCTTTCCCTCTCTCATCTCTCATATCTACTGTCCATCTTCTTCCCTCTCTTCCCTCTTTCTATCTCTCTCCCTCTCTTCCCTCCCTCCCTCTCCATCTTTCATCCTCTTCACTTTGTACCGTTTTTGCTGATTCAGCAGCGGCGTCATTAAGATGCCGGGTAAAAGGCAAAGACACACACACACACACTCGCTCTGCATCTTCAATAATCGCGCGCACACACACACACACACACTCACTTTGCATCTTTAATAAACACACACATACAGCTGAAAGTGACACGATGCTGAGCGAAGCTAAACGCCTGAAACTTTGTCTCAGTTCTTATTGAAAGATGTTTCCGTGAATAGGACTAAAATTATCCAAAATATTTCATGACGTCTCAGATTTGATTCTTTGAGAAGTTTCACCTCCTGTTTAATCACAACATTTTAACCTTAATGGACAATAACTCAGAAAAGACGAATCCTTGTTCTGAATCTATCAGTGCAGATTCTGCTCAACAGACGTAACACAACGTAAATCACGTATAAAGACTTCCTCCTCCCTCTGTACAAAAATGAAGCCAAATATATCGGATCTGAACGCTGCCATCTTTAATTCTTTTGGAGTCAGAGTCTGTGGAGTCGTGATCGAGGAGCCGAGTCACTAACGTACCTCGACACTGAGAAAACCACAGAGCAGCGTTTCAATCAGAGTTCAGAGGTGGAGGGATGAATCCAGATGTGACAGATGATGAAAGTAAAACAATTTGAAGCTGATATTTTCCTGAAAGAGAGAGGAATGTTTTCTGTCTCTCTCTCCCTCTAAAGAGCTGCCATGTGAACACGGCTCAGATCTTCCACCTCCTCGTCCACGCCGACCATCAAAGTCCTGGAAAGAGTGAGCGTGTGAGTGATTAGACACGGACACGGAGGGAGGAGCGGAAGGAAAGAACGGGGGAATTCCTTCACTGGAAACCTCCGTCTGCTGCACCTGCCGACACACACAACAGGACAGACTCCAAAAGAGGGGAAGGAGAGGAAGAACAGACAAAAGGTGGCAGGAAGGAAGTGAAGGAGAAAGAAAGAAAGTTTCATGGGACAGAATAATAATTTGGAAAAAATTATTAGTAAAGTTGAGGATGGAAAGAAAGAAAGAAAGCAAATAAGAGATAAAGAAATAAGAAGAAAATAAACAAGGAGAAAACAATGGATGGAAGTCGTATGAAAAAATGACAAGTATAAATAAATACATATATAAATGAAATATAGGCAATAAATAAGGTTATTTGTGTATTTGTAGTTTTTTTCTATTTTTGTGTCCAGAGAAATTAAATAGAAATTCACTGAAAATAAAGGTCATAAATACAAATCCACAAACAAGCAAAGTTATTGTTGAGAACAGGAAAGATTTTTTGTCGGAGAGAAAGAAAGAAAAGGTTGACAAAAGTGAAAAAAGAGAGTAAGAGCTGAGGAGGAACGCAGAGAAAAGGGAAGAGTGTCGGTGTCTAATTTGTAAGATGAGAGAGGGAGAGTTAACCAAGTGGAAAACACCATCTAGAAAACTATGATTAAACCCTTCCACTGTAATAATGAGATCTACTGCAATCCTTTTAACATTTTTTGTAACCGTATAAATTTGAGGTCAAGTCAAATCATTTTAAAGACGTGTAATTTAAGTCTGAGTCTTACTGTGTTTCAATCACTTTGTGGGCTATTGAAGAGTGTGTGTGTGTGTGTGTGTGTGTAAAGCTCATCCAAATTCCTGAGCACGATCTCTTCTTTTCTTCTTTTTTAATCTTCTGCGTGTTTTCATATTGAATTTTTTCCATTTTCTTTGATTTCTCTATTTGTCCTTTGATGTTTGTTATCGTCATGATTTTGGATCTGGCAGAGATTAGGATTAAGACGTCTTTTTTACGTAAATCTGTACGAAGTCTAAAGGTCACTTCCTCAGCTGTTTTTCCATCTTTTCACCAACAAGTGACAATAAGCTTCGCGTGTTCTACACGTTGAAGCCAAACGACTCGAAGAAGTTCCCATTTTCTCGGTGTGAAATCGTCCGTTTGATTCCTCTAACTGGCTTATGACTCGCCCACAGATTAGTCTTTCGGGAGCCGTTTATGTACCAGCAATATGTGAATTAAATCCAGTGTCATGCAGCCGTAATTACTCGTTTCTCCTTTTTTCTTTTTATCTCCGTGGTTCGTGGTGAATGCGGCTCTATTTTCCGAGTGTGAAATAGGCCGCGCTAACGTGCTAACTGGCTTAAAGCTGCTCTCCGCTGTCTCGGAGACAAATCCTGTTTTCTGCCCCAGAATGAATGAAACAGATTCAACCCATTTAAATTAATGTCATTCTCTCTCTCTCTCTCTCTCTCTCTTCTTCGGCTGCAGCTCACTCCAAACGACACGTTGCTGAAATCTGTTGCAGGTATATTTCCTATTTTATTTCATTGTAAAACGTGTAAAGATTTGTTGTGGATACAAACAGGAATGACCGCACTTGCTTCACTTTCTGCTCCTGGACTCTCTCTCTCACTCTTTGAGTTTGGTCCTTGTCCCATTTGCAAACATGGAGGAGGCTGGGTTTGTGACCTTTTCTGCAGCCAGCCTCCAGGGGGCGATCCAGATGCGAAATGACAGGAAGTTCGTCTCTTCTGTGTGTGAAAGTTTTGACGATAACACAACAACATTTTATTTATGTCCCTTGTCCGAACTACAACATTCTGGATAATTGTTCCCGATGTCCCCGTCGTTAAAGTCGTCACCTCGTGATCTCTGTTGTTGTCGAAGCTTCGCAGCCACTTCCATCCCCTCAGTGTGAAATAGGCTCTTCAGTCGTCTTAACTGGCTTAAAGACGTCCTCCTCTGTTTCAAAGACAAATCCTATTTTCAGCCCTCATCAGTCAAGAACAAACGCAGAGGATGTCTGCGTTTCAATATCTCATTTAGCCGCGCACGCACGCACGCACACACACACACACACACACACACACACGGCCTGTTGCTACAGCTGCATTTGGAGACAAATCCCTTTTTCTGCTTTGCCCTCTCAGACAAAAAACACTCGTCTCATTTCCTAACCCTGCCTGTTGCACAAGATAAAAGAGGATTGTGTGTGTGTGTGTGTGTGTGTGTGTGTGTGTGTGTGTGTGTGTGTGTGTGTGTGTGTGTGTGTGTGTGTGTGTGTGAGGTCAAATGCCTTCGTTTATGTTCCCTCTCTTCCTCTTCTTTCCACCTCCCTCCATCCTCTTCACCTCCTTTGTTTCTTCCTCCTCGAGGCCGAGTTCTGCTCAGTACGTCAACACATGCAACACATTTATTTCTAGAAGCGACCGAGCCTCCAGCCGACAGTGTATTTTAGATTATATGGATATATAACAATATTTAAAAACTACAAAAAGAAAATAAGTAATAATCATACAATGAATATTTTTCTCAATTATTTAATCATAATAAATCAATTCGTCTGAATATTAATTAATGATATTGTAATTAGATTAAATGTAAAATAAAATTTAAATAAAGATTTACCTTAAGAGACACTGCCCACTAGAGGGCAGTGTAAACAAGTTGTAAACACAGAACTGACACGAAAACGACTTATAAAGTTGATAACATTAAAATAAAATAGAATATAATAATCGGACACACACACTCACACTCGTCTCATTTCCGATCAACAGCAGCACACATTTAATCTCCATGCTCTTGCTGTCGTGTTCTTCTTCTGTGTTACTGCCACCTGGTGGACTGGAGTGGAACAGCTTGTTGTAGCTGATGGTTCTTCGTACGTCAGCAGCCTAATTTCTCTAATCTCCTCTAGACCCTTAGACCTTTAGACCTTTAGACCTTTAGACCCTTAGACCTTTAGACCCTTAGACCCTTAGACCTTTAGACCCTTAGACCCTTAGACCGCATCCACATCACTAAAGTTAACTGAGTAATGACGATGTTAATTAAAAATGTTTCCTCGTTGTGTTAAAAAAGAAGCTGGATCCACTTCATCACATTCACACTGTTTAGTTCTCTGAGCCTCTGTGATGATGATGATGAAGATGAAGATGATGAAGAGGATGATGATGCGCTCTCTCTCTACACTTGTGCCCAAATGCTCTTTTAGTTTGAAATCCCAGTGAACAGTCCCTTTCTGGTGATCGGCTGCTGGACGTCAATCAGACACATCTGTGAACAATCTTCATCGTCTTCCTCCTCTGATGAGAAATTTAGTTTTGTGCTCGTGCCAGGAAACTGGTCAGATGTGCAGAGTTATTGTTCAGCTGTGGGGCATTGTGGGAAAAGGGCGTGGCTCGATCGGTCAAAAGGTCCAAATCGTCTGAATTATCATTAAAATACTTCAGACGATCTGACGTCATACATGGGTTGAGAATCTCTGCATCCTATTGGACGACAGACATGACCTAAAGCTTATATAGGACAAAAATTCACGTGACCTTTGTCGATCGTGAAACTTCGGGTTCAGTGAAAACTTGTTTCACAGAGTTTCTGCTTTTTCACGTCGTGATCACATCTTTTTTCTCCGACAGTTGATGAACGACCTTCATCGTCTGAGTCGTTTCCTGTGAGCGAGTCGTTAAAACAAAAAAAAATCTGTGATTGTGTCACGTGCACGCCGCTGTAGCAGTGCGCACGTGGTTTTAAAACAAATGTAGAGTTTGTGTTTATCAGTGTTTCCGTCTCTTAACCACGCAGATAAAGCAACTGTGATTCGAACATGTGGGAAAACGGAGAGAGCTGATGACTGAGATCGTATCTGCTGGGAAAGTCCAGTGTAACGCACTCGTTTTCTTTCTGTGTTTTCTTTTCCTTTCTCCATCGCTCTCTCTCCCTCTCCATTCATAATCCTCGTCTCCTTCACCTCCTCATCTTTCCATCCTTCCGTTCTTCCCTTTGTTCACTACTCTCTCTCTCTCTGTCTTTTGCTTTTTTTCCTGTCATTCATTCTTGGTATTTCAGTTTTTTTCTCATCACTTTGATTCTCAACTCATCTTTTTATTTACACGTTTGTTTTTCCATTTTTTTCTCAGTATTTCAATTCTATCTTTTCATTTTCCAGCGCTCTCTCTGTCCATTCGTAGTTCTTGTCTCTTTGACGTCTGAACATCAGTGGAAAACAATGAGAGAAAGTCGGAGAGGAGCAGGTACTGAAAATGGACGGGGGAGGGGGGGGGTTGTTTTGAGTTGGAGGGTGGGGCAGGTGGGTGGAGCTTAATGAACCAGCATGGAAACAGTGTTTTGATTCGGTCGTGACTTTAAATGTTTTCCTCTGATTGTCATTCTCATCATTTCAACACACACACACACACACACACACACACACACACACTTGACTCTCCGTCCTGTGGTTAATAGTTTGCACCTGCTTTGCTCTGCTCAGTTTTTTCCAGCTCATCATCCATCATTTCTTTCTTTTTCCCAGTCCTCTCTTCTTCTTCTTCTTCTTCTTCTTCTTCTTCTTCGTCTCGTTACTCTGCGTCTCGTCTTCACTTCGCTCTGTACAAACTCCAGCCTCACACACTCTGACATGTTGGATTCTTTCCCTGACAGATGTCGACATCAGGCGTTTGTCCAGATCCGCAGGTCAAAGGTCACGGCGGCTGAGTGAAGACATGAAGTTGTTTCAGTGTCTGATTCACACGACAGCGTCTGAATCCAAAACTCTGACGTGTTTAAAGTCGTCCGACCACCGTCTAGTTAAAAAGTTTTCTGAACATTTGGTTGTTCAGAACATGAACAAAGATTTTGTTTTGGTTTTAATTTCATTTTGATTAGAAATTTGTTTTTTTTTTAGACTAGTGCAGCTGAAAATAGTGATGACAGTGCTTTTAGTTCATTCAAATAAAATGTATTTTGTTTAGAGTTGTGCCAAACACAATTAACGTTTACAAAATAAGGGTTTAAGTGTACGGTTGTAAAAACATAAATCTGCAAATGTCTCCATTGTGGGACTAATAAACGATCTTATCTTATTTACTATATAAGTATATGAAATGTGTAGTGAAGCCTGACGAGCAGGGACATGGAGAACTGTGGAGAAAGTCTGGACCCGACTCTCCAGAGATCCTCCAGAAGTCACGTGAGCAAAAGATATCAATTCAAATCAATGAGACTAATGTTTGTATGGGACAGTTTCTGACCTGATAACGACCCAATCAGGTGACTTCACACTTCACAGACTGAGTCAAACACAAAGTGAGCTGCAGAGAAAATATCATCTCAGGAGTTCACGTGAAAACAGGATGACTCACACACGCTCAGTATTTTATACCAGATATTTATCTTATTGCTGTTTTGATGTGTTTGTCTCTGCAGCTTGTTTCAGGAGCAGAGTGTGTAACTGAAGAGCCGGAGCTTTTTAAATGTTTTCACTGGAGCTCAGTCTCATTAAACTGCAGGTAAAACATGAACGTGCTGCGTTAGAGGACGACACAGCGACACACTGCTGCAGTGGAAAATTTATATGAGAGGGAAAGCTGTCAGTGTGTGTGTGTGTGTGTGTGTGTGCGTGTGTGCGTGTGTGTGTGTGTGTCTCTCAGGAGGGAGGCGGCAGCATAAAGACGCCAGATGCTACTGTGTCAGGCAGGTTTGTGTGTGTGTGTGTGAGAGAGAGAAAAAGTGGGGAGACTGCAGACAGCGGATGGAAAAGTGTGTGTGTGTGTGTGTGTGTGTGTGTGTGTGTGTGTGTGTGTGTGTGTGTGTGTGTGTGTGTGTGTGTGTGTGTGTGTGGCAGATGGTGAGTAGAGATGGATCGAGGCAGGTTCATGTTACAGTATCAAAACTACTCCTGTTTACTGGGCGAGAATGTGTGTCGAGAGAGAGAGAGAGAGTGTGTGTGTGCATGTGTGTTAGAGAGAAAGTGTGTGTGTGTGTGTGTGTGTGTGTGTGTGTGTGTGTGTGTGTGTGTGTGTGTGAGAGAGAGAGAGAGAGAGAGAGAGAGAGAGAGAGAGAGTGTGTTAGAGAGAAAGAGAGAGAGTGTGTGTGTGTGTGTGTGTGTGTGTGTGTGTGTTAGAGAGAGAGAGAGTGTGTGTGTGTGTGTGTGTGTGTGTGTGTGTTAGAGAGAGAGAGAGAGAGAGAGTGCGAGAGTGTGTGTGTGTGTGTGTGTGTGTGTGTGTGTGTGTGTGTGTGTGTGTGTGTGTGTGTCACTGAGCTTCTACCAGCATCTCTGATATTATCCTCATGTCTTTAGCTCCATCTAGTGGTCAGATCTGAGTATCACTCTCTGATCGGCATCTATATGTAGAAAAGCTTTGAAAAAAATATATATATATATAATAATACATATTCTACTGATGGTTTATAGATCAGTTATGTTCCAGTTGACTCAGATAACATGAGGCGTGTTTATAAATCAACAATAGAATAATAAAAGAGTTTTTAAATATTGTACATTAAGTAAGACTAAGAATGTCTTTCAAGCTGTTAACAAATACAGTATTTAGTGTTAACACCGTGTATTAAATGTTTTAGTGCTGCTCATGAATGTTAGCGAGACTTAAATCTCTTGTTAATACTCAGTTTTATGCGTCACAATTTAGTAACAGTAAAATCAACTGCATTAAAAATTGATAAAGATAAGTTAGAATTCAGTGGCTTTAATCCACTTCTTCAAAGACACATGTCTGAATGTGTTTAGTAACATTTAATAATCGAATCCTCACCAGATAAATATTACACACACACACACACACACACAATCAATGATCTGATATCAGTGCGTTGGTCATCACATGTCTATCGTCTTGTGTGTCAGTCACAGAAAGAGACAAAAGAAACAAGATGTGAGACGTTGCCTCGACCAGGATTTAACATGTGTGTCATCTCAATGTGTGTGTGTGTGTGTAAGTGTATGTTAGACACACACACACACACACACACACACACACACACACACACACACACACATTAAGTACTCAGTCCATGCTGCAGGCGAGTGAAGACATTGCACTACTAGCCTACTTAAG